>NW_024370485.1:595274-596164 GCF_014805655.1 Passer montanus | reverse complement strand
AAAAAGGGGGGAGACGGAGGGGGGGAGGGGGGGGGGGCGCGCCCCCCCCCCCCCGCCCCGGCCGGGCCCAACGGCCGCGCGCGCGCCCGGCGGCCGGTAACGCGCGCGCCCGCGGCGGGAAAAGGGGCGAAGGGATCCTCCCCATCTCAGCCCCCCGTCCTCCCGACCCACCGACGCCCGCCTGCTTGCGGCAGAAGATGAGGTCCGGGTGGTGCTTGGCCATGGCGAGGGAATGCCCGCCCCGCGCTGCTGCTGCTGCTGCGGCGGCCTCGCGGAGCCCTCACCGCCGCGCCGCCCTCGGGTCCTGGCCGGGGTGAGAGCAGCGCCTGCCAAAGCGGCTGCCCTGAGCGGGAAAACGCCGCGAGATGCCGCGATAAACCCTCCCGCTAGAGGCACCCCATCTCAGGCCCTGCCCCGCCCGGAGCAGCCCCTCGCGGCAGCCGGGGACGCTCCCGTGCCGCGGGTGTCTCCCTGCCAGGACCCGCGCGGCCACGCCCCCCCGCGCGCGCCGGAGATGTCAAAGGGGCCGCGTGACGCCATCGCGGCGCGACTCCATCTTTGTCAGTGAACAAAATGGCGCCGTACTGCGTGCTGGCGGCTCGGCTGAGGGTGAGCGGCGGCGGCGGGCGGGGCGGGCAGCGGGCGGGACGGGCGGCGGGGACTGCGGCAGGGACAGGATCACTGCCCGCTGGGCGGCCACGAGGGCGGCCGCTCGCCCGCGGCCTCGGGGTCGGGCCGTCCCCGCCTCCGCGTGTAGGTCAGCGTGTCCCCGGTGCGGCCCCACGCCCTGTTTCCATGGCGATGGCGGGGCGGCCGCGGCTTTGGCGGCCCCGGCGCGGCCGCTGCCCGGGCCCTGGGGCAGGACGCGTCCCGGCACCGGGCCCGGCCGG